>NW_027286214.1:0-35142 GCF_022747635.1 Hetaerina americana
TGAAAAATAAAATTTCTAAAAATAAAATAAATGCCTTCTATACACCTCAAACATTCACTCTAAAACAGAAGATTGTTGTTTTTTCGCAATATTTTTTGAAATTTGGGCTCTTTTAGCAACGTTAACACTTGCGCTGATTTATGCTCATTTCTTGTCTTTCAGGATTTATTCTAGGTTTTATTTTGTTTATTTGATGAAAATGAACAACAATACACACCATGGAAACATTTTTGTTTGATTTGAGTGGAGTGAGATTTTCACCTAGAACCCAAAGGGGAGGGGGTATTGGCACTTTTCATGGAAAAATGTGAAAAATTAAAATTTCTAAAAATGAAAAAAATGCCTTCTATACACCTCAAACATTCACTCTAAAACAGAAGATTGTTGTTTTTCGCAATATTTTTTGAAATTTGGGCTCTTTTTAGCAACGTTAACACTTGCGCTGAAGCATCTTTTATGCTCATTTCTTGTCTTTCAGGATTTATTCTAGGTTTTATTTTGTTTATTTGATGAAAATGAACAACAATACACACCATGGAAACATTTTTGTTTGATTTGTGTCGAGTGAGATTTTCACCTAGAACCCAAAGGGGGGGTATTGGCACTTTTCATGGAAAAATGTGAAAAATTAAAATTTCTAAAAATAAAATAAATGCCTTCTATACACCTCAAACATTCACTCTAAAAATGAAGATTGTTTTTTTTCGCAATATTTTTTGAAATTTGGGCTCTTTTAGCAAAGTTAACACTTGCGCTGAAGCATCTTTTATGCTCATTTCTTGTCTCTCAGGATTTATTCTGGGTTTTATTTTGTTTATTTGATGAAAATGAACAACAATACACACCATTGAAACATTTTTGTTTGATTTGTGTCGAGTGAGATTTTCACCTAGAACCCAAAGGGGGGGGTAATGGCACTTTTCATGGAAAAATGTAAAAAATTAAAATTTCTAAAAATAAAATAAATGCCTTCTATACACCTCAAACATTCACTCTAAAAATGTAGATTGTTGTTTTTCGCAATATTTTTTGAAATTTGGGCTCTTTTAGCAACGTTAACACTTGCGCTGAAGCATCTTTTATGCTCATTTCTTGTCTTTCAGGATTTATTCTAGGTTTTATTTTGTTTATTTGATGAAAATGAACAACAATACACACCATGGAAACATTTTTGTTTGATTTGTGTCGCGTGAGATTTTCACCTAGAACCCAAAGGGGGGGTATTAACACTTTTCATGGAAAAATGTAAAAAATTAAAATTTAAAAAATAAAATAAATGCCTTCTATACACCTCAAACATTCACTCTAAAACAGAAGATTGCTGTTTTTTCGCAATATTTTTTGAAATTTTGGCTCTTTTAGCAACGATAACACATGCGCTGATAGCATCTTTTATGCTCATTTCTTGTCTTTCAGGATTTATTCTGGGTTTTATTTTGTTTATTTGATGAAAATGAACAACAATACACACCATGGAAACATTTTTGTTTGATTTGTGTCGAGTGAGATTTTCACCTAGAACCCAAAGGGGGGGGGTAATGGCACTTTTCATGGAAAAATGTAATAAATTAAAATTTCTAAAAATAAAATAAATGCCTTCTATACACCTCAAACATTCACTCTAAAAATGAAGATTGTTGTTTTTCGCAATATTTTTTTAAATTGGGGCTCTTTTAGTAACGTTAACACTTGCGCTGAAGCATCTTTTATGCTCATTTCTTGTCTTTCAGGATTTATTCTGGGTTTTATTTCGTTTATTTGATGAAAATGAACAACAATACACACCATGGAAACATTTTTTTTTGATTTGTTGCGAGTGAGATTTTCACCTAGAACCCAAAGGGGGGGTATTGGCACTTTTCATGGAAAAATGTGAAAAATTAAAATTTCTAAAAATGAAAAAAATGCCTTCTATACACCTCAAACATTCACTCTTCAACAGAAGATTGCTGTTTTTCGCAATATTTTTTGAAATTTGGGCTCTTTTACCAACGTTAACACTTGCGCTGAAGCATCTTTTATGCTCATTTCTTGTCTTTCAGGATTTATTCTAGGTTTTATTTTGTTTATTTGATGAAAATGAACAACAATACACACCATGGAAACATTTTTGTTTGATTTGTGTCGCGTGAGATTTTCACCTAGAACCCAAAGGGGGGGGTATTGGCACTTTTCATGGAAAAATGTAAAAAATTAAAATTTCTTAAAATGAAAAAAATGCCTTCTATATACCTCAAACATTCACTCTAAAACAGAAGAATGTTGTTAATCGCAATATTTTTTGAAATTTGGTCTCTGTTAACAACGTTAACACTTGCGCTAAAGCATCTTTTATGCTCATTTCTTGTCTTTCAGGATTTATTCTGGGTTTTATTTTGTTTATTTGATGAAAATGAACCACAATACACACCATGGAAACATTTTTGTTTGATTTGTGTCGAGTAGGATTTTCACCTAGAACCCAAAGGGGGGGTATTGGCACTTTTCATGGAAAAATGTGAAAAATTAAAATTTCTAAAAATAAAATAAATACCTTCTATACACCTCAAACATTCACTCTAAAAATGAAGATTGTTGTTTTTCGCAATATTTTTTGAAATTTGGGCTCTTTTAGCAAAGTTAACACTTGCGCTGAAGCATCTTTTATGCTCATTTCTTGTCTCTCAGGATTTATTCTGGGTTTTATTTTGTTTATTTGATGAAAATGAACAACAATACACACCATGGAAACATTTTTGTTTGATTTGTGTCGAGTGAGATTTTCACCTAGAACCCAAAGGAGGGGGTATTGGCACTTTTCATGGAAAAATGTAAAAAATTAAAATTTCTTAAAATGAAAAAAATGCCTTCTATACACCTCAAACATTCACTCTAAAACAGAAGATTGTTGTTTTTCGCAATATTTTTTGAAATTTGGGCTCTTTTAGCAACGTTAACACTTGCGCTGAAGCATCTTTTATGCTCATTTCTTGTCTTTCAGGATTTATTCTAGGTTTTATTTTGTTTATTTGATGAAAATGAACAACAATACACACCATGGAAACATTTTTGTTTCATTTGTGTCGAGTCAGATTTTCACCTAGAACCCAAAGGGGGGGTATTAACACTTTTCATAGAAAAATGTAAAAAATTAAAATTTAAAAAATAAAATAAATGCCTTCTATACACCTCAAACATTCACTCTAAAACAGAAGATTGCTGTTTTTCGCAATATTTTTTGAAATTTTGGCTCTTTTAGCAACGATAACACTTGCGCTGAAGCATCTTTTATGCTCATTTCTTGTCTCTCAGGATTTATTCTGGGTTTTATTTTGTTTATTTGATGAAAATGAACAACAATACACACCATGGAAACATTTTTGTTTGATTTGTGTCGAGTGAGATTTTCACCTAGAACCCAAAGGGGGGGGTAATGGCACTTTTCATGGAAAAATGTAAAAAATTAAAATTTCTAAAAATAAAATAAATGCCTTCTATACACCTCAAACATTCACTCTAAAAATGAAGATTGTTGTTTTTCGCAATATTTTTTGAAATTTGGGCTCTTTTAGCAACGTTAACACTTGCGCTGAAGCATCTTTTATGCTCATTTCTTGTCTTTCAGGATTTATTCTAGGTTTTATTTTGTTTATTTGATGAAAATGAACAACAATACACACCATGGAAACATTTTTGTTTGATTTGTGTCGCGTGAGATTTTCACCTAGAACCCAAAGGGGGGGGTATTGGCACTTTTCATGGAAAAATGTGAAAAATTAAAATTTCTAAAAATGAAATAAATGCCTTCTATACACCTCAAACATTCACTCTAAAACAGAAGATTGTTGTTTTTCGCAATATTTTTTGAAATTTGGGCTCTTTTAGCAACGTTAACACTTGCGCTGAAGCATCTTTTATGCTCATTTCTTGTCTTTCAGGATTTATTCTAGGTTTTATTTTGTTTATTTGATGAAAATGAACAACAATACATACCATGGAAACATTTTTGTTTGATTTGTGTCGAGTGAGATTTTCACCTAGAACCCAAAGGGGGGGGTATTGGCACTTTTCATGGAAAAAATGTAAAAAATTAAAATTTAAAAAATAAAATAATAGCCTTCTATACACCTCAAACATTCACTCTAAAACAGAAGATTGCTGTTTTTTCGCAATATTTTTTGAAATTTTGGCTCTTTTAGCAACGATAACACTTGCGCTGAAGCATCCTTTATGCTCATTTCTTGTCTTTCAGGATTTATTCTGGGTTTTATTTTGTTTATTTGATGAAAATGAACAACAATACACACCATGGAAACATTTTTGTTTGATTTGTGTCGAGTGAGATTTTCACCTAGAACCCAAAGGGGGGGGTAATGGCACTTTTCATGGAAAAATGTAAAAAATTAAAATTTCTAAAAATAAAATAAATGCCTTCTATACACCTCAAACATTCACTCTAAAAATGAAGATTGTTGTTTTTCGCAATATTTTTTGAAATTTGGGCTCTTTTAGCAACGTTAACACTTGCGCTGAAGCATCTTTTATGCTCATTTCTTGTCTTTCAGGATTTATTCTAGGTTTTATTTTTTTTATTTGATGAAAATGAACAACAATACACACCATGGAAACATTTTTGTTTGATTTGTGTCGCGTGAGATTTTCACCTAGAACCCAAAGGGGGGGGTATTGGCACTTTTCATGGAAAAATGTGAAAAATTAAAATTTCTAAAAATGAAATAAATGCCTTCTATACACCTCAAACATTCACTCTAAAACAGAAGATTGTTGTTTTTCGCAATATTTTTTGAAATTTGGGCTCTTTTAGCAACGTTAACACTTGCGCTGAAGCATCTTTTATGCTCATTTCTTGTCTTTCAGGATTTATTCTAGGTTTTATTTTGTTTATTTGATGAAAATGAACAACAATACACACCATGGAAACATTTTTGTTTGATTTGAGTGGAGTGAGATTTTCACCTAGAACCCAAAGGGGAGGGGGTATTGGCACTTTTCATGGAAAAATGTGAAAAATTAAAATTTCTAAAAATGAAAAAAATGCCTTCTATACACCTCAAACATTCACTCTAAAACAGAAGATTGTTGTTTTTCGCAATATTTTTTGAAATTTGGGCTCTTTTAGCAACGTTAACACTTGCGCTGAAGCATCTTTTATGCTCATTTCTTGTCTTTCAGGATTTATTCTAGGTTTTATTTTGTTTATTTGATGAAAATGAACAACAATACACACCATGGAAACATTTTTGTTTGATTTGTGTCGAGTGAGATTTTCACCTAGAACCCAAAGGGGGGGTATTGGCACTTTTCATGGAAAAATGTGAAAAATTAAAATTTCTAAAAATAAAATAAATGCCTTCTATACACCTCAAACATTCACTCTAAAAATGAAGATTGTTTTTTTTTCGCAATATTTTTTGAAATTTGGGCTCTTTTAGCAAAGTTAACACTTGCGCTGAAGCATCTTTTATGCTCATTTCTTGTCTCTCAGGATTTATTCTGGGTTTTATTTTGTTTATTTGATGAAAATGAACAACAATACACACCATTGAAACATTTTTGTTTGATTTGTGTCGAGTGAGATTTTCACCTAGAACCCAAAGGAGGGGGTATTGCCACTTTTCATGGAAAAATGAAAAAAATTAAAATTTCTTAAAATGAAAAAAATGCCTTCTATACACCTCAAACATTCACTCTAAAACAGAAGATTGTTGTTTTTCGCAATATTTTTTGAAATTTGGGCTCTTTTAGCAACGTTAACACTTGCGCTGAAGCATCTTTTATGCTCATTTCTTGTCTTTCAGGATTTATTCTAGGTTTTATTTTGTTTATTTGATGAAAATGAACAACAATACACACCATGGAAACATTTTTGTTTCATTTGTGTCGAGTGAGATTTTCACCTAGAACCCAAAGGGGGGGTATTAACACTTTTCATGGAAAAATGTAAAAAATTAAAATTTAAAAAATAAAATAAATGCCTTCTATACACCTCAAACATTCACTCTAAAACAGAAGATTGCTGTTTTTCGCAATATTTTTTGAAATTATGGCTCTTTTAGCAACGATAACACTTGCGCTGAAGCATCTTTTATGCTCATTTCTTGTCTTTCAGGATTTTTTCTGGGTTTTATTTTGTTTATTTGATGAAAATGAACAACAATACACACCATGGAAACATTTTTGTTTGATTTGTGTCGAGTGAGATTTTCACCTAGAACCCAAAGGGGGGGGTAATGGCACTTTTCATGGAAAAATGTAAAAAATTAAAATTTCTAAAAATAAAATAAATGCCTTCTATACACCTCAAACATTCACTCTAAAAATGTAGATTGTTGTTTTTCGCAATATTTTTTGAAATTTGGGCTCTTTTAGCAACGTTAACACTTGCGCTGAAGCATCTTTTATGCTCATTTCTTGTCTTTCAGGATTTATTCTAGGTTTTATTTTGTTTATTTGATGAAAATGAACAACAATACACACCATGGAAACATTTTTGTTTGATTTGTGTCGCGTGAGATTTTCACCTAGAACCCAAAGGGGGGGTATTAACACTTTTCATGGAAAAATGTAATAAATTAAAATTTCTAAAAATAAAATAAATGCCTTCTATACACCTCAAACATTCACTCTAAAAATGTAGATTGTTGTTTTTCGCAATATTTTTTGAAATTTGGGCTCTTTTAGCAACGTTAACACTTGCGCTGAAGCATCTTTTATGCTCATTTCTTGTCTTTCAGGATTTATTCTAGGTTTTATTTTGTTTATTTGATGAAAATGAACAACAATACACACCATGGAAACATTTTTGTTTGATTTGTGTCGCGTGAGATTTTCACCTAGAACCCAAAGGGGGGGGTATTGGCACTTTTCATGGAAAAATGTGAAAAATTAAAATTTCTAAAAATGAAATAAATGCCTTCTATACACCTCAAACATTCACTCTAAAACAGAAGATTGTTGTTTTTCGCAATATTTTTTGAAATTTGGGCTCTTTTAGCAACGTTAACACTTGCGCTGAAGCATCTTTTATGCTCATTTCTTGTCTTTCAGGATTTATTCTGGGTTTTATTTTGTTTATTTGATGAAAATGAACAACAATACACACCATGGAAACATTTTTGTTTCCTTTGTGTCGAGTGAGATTTTCACCTAGAACCCAAAGGGGGGGGTATTGGCACTTTTCATGAAAAAATGTAAAAAATTAAAATTTATAGAAATAAAATAAATGCCTTCGGTACACCTCAAACATTCACTCTAAAACAGAAGATTGTTGTTTTTCGCAATATTTTTTGAAATTTGGGCTCTTTTAGCAACGTTAACACTTGCGCTGAAGCATCTTTTATGCTCATTTCTTCTCTTTCAGGATTTATTCTGGGTTTTATTTTGTTTATTTGATGAAAATGACCAGTAATACACACCATGGAAACAGTTTTGTTTGATTTGTGTCGAGTGAGATTTTCACCTAGAACCCAAAGGGGGGGGTATTGGCACTTTTCATGGAAAAATGTGAAAAATTAAAATTTCTAAAAATAAAATAAATGCCTTCAATACACTTCAAACATTCACTCTAAAACAGAAGATTGTTGTTTTTCGCAATATTTTTTTAAATTGGGGCTCTTTTAGTAACGTTAACACTTGCGCTGAAGCATCTTTTATGCTCATTTCTTGTCTTTCAGGATTTATTCTGGGTTTTATTTCGTTTATTTGATGAAAATGAACAACAATACACACCATGGAAACATTTTTTTTTGATTTGTTGCGAGTGAGATTTTCACCTAGAACCCAAAGGGGGGGTATTGGCACTTTTCATGGAAAAATGTGAAAAATTAAAATTTCTAAAAATGAAAAAAATGCCTTCTATACACCTCAAACATTCACTCTTCAACAGAAGATTGCTGTTTTTCGCAATATTTTTTGAAATTTGGGCTCTTTTACCAACGTTAACACTTGCGCTGAAGCATCTTTTATGCTAATTTCTTGTCTTTCAGGATTTATTCTGGGTTTTATTTTGTTTATTTGATGAAAATGAACAACAATACACACCATGGAAACATTTTTGTTTGATTTGTGTTGAGGGAGATTTTCACCTAGAACCCAAAGGGGGGGGGTAATGGCACTTTTCATGGAAAAATGTGAAAAATTAAAATTTCTAAAAATGAAAAAAATGCCTTCTATACACCTCAAACATTCACTCTTCAACAGAAGATTGCTGTTTTTCGCAATATTTTTTGAAATTTGGGCTCTTTTACCAACGTTAACACTTGCGCTGAAGCATCTTTTATGCTCATTTCTTGTCTTTCAGGATTTATTCTAGGTTTTATTTTGTTTATTTGATGAAAATGAACAACAATACACACCATGGAAACATTTTTGTTTGATTTGAGTCGAGTGAGATTTTCACCTAGAACCCAAAGGGGGGGGTATTGGCACTTTTCATGGAAAAATGAGAAAAATTAAAATTTCTAAAAATGAAAAAATTGCCTTCTATACACCTCAAACATTCACTCTAAAACAGAAGATTGCTGTTTTTCGCAATATTTTTTGAAATTTGGGCTCTTTTAGCAACGTTAACACTTGCGCTGAAGCATCTTTTATGCTCATTTCTTGTCTTTCAGGATTTATTCTGGGTTTTATTTTGTTTATTTGATGAAAATGAACAACAATACACACCATGGAAACATTTTTGTTTCCTTTGTGTCGAGTGAGATTTTCACCTAGAACCCAAAGGGGGGGGTATTGGCACTTTTCATGAAAAAATGTAAAAAATTAAAATTTATAGAAATAAAATAAATGCCTTCTGTACACCTCAAACATTCACTCTAAAACAGAAGATTGTTGTTGTTCGCAATATTTTTTGAAATTTGGGCTCTTTTAGCAACGATAACACTTGCGCTGAAGCATCTTTTATGCTCATTCCTTGTCTTTCACGATTTATTCTATGTTTTATTTTGTTTATTTGATGAAAATGAACAACAATACACACCATGGAAACATTTTTGTTTGATTTGAGTCGAGTGAGATTTTCACCTAGAACCCAAAGGGGGGGGGTATTGGCACTTTTCATGGAAAAATGTGAAAAATTAAAATTTCTAAAAATGAAAAAAATGCCTTCTATACACCTCAAACATTCACTCTTAAACAGAAGATTGCTGTTTTTCGCAATATTTTTTGAAATTTGGGCTCTTTTAGCAACGTTAACACTTGCGCTGAAGCATCTTTTATGCTCATTTCTTGTCTTTCAGGATTTATTCTAGGTTTTATTTTGTTTATTTGATGAAAATGAACAACAATACACACCATGGAAACATTTTTGTTTGATTTGAGTCGAGTGAGATTTTCACCTAGAACCCAAAGGGGGGGGGGTATTGGCACTTTTCATGGAAAAATGTGAAAAATTAAAATTTCTGAAAATGAGAAAAATGCCTTCTATACACCTCAAACATTCACTCTAAAACAGAAGATTGTTGTTTTTCGCAATATTTTTTGAAATTTGGGCTCTTTTAGCAACGTTAACACTTGCGCTGAAGCATCTTTTATGCTCATTTCTTGTCTTTCAGGATTTATTCTGGGTTTTATTTTGTTTATTTGATGAAAATAAACAACAATACACACCATGGAAACATTTTTGTTTGATTTGTGTCGAGTGAGATTTTCACCTAGAACCCAAAGGGGGGGGGGGTAGTGGCCCTTTTCATGGAAAAATGTAAAAAATTAAAATTTCTAAAAATAAAATAAATGCCTTCTATACACCTCAAACATTCACTCTAAAAATGAAGATTGTTGTTTTTCGCAATATTTTTTGAAATTTGGGCTCTTTTAGCAACGTTAACACTTGCGCTGAAGCATCTTTTATGCTCATTTCTTGTCTTTCAGGATTTATTCTGGGTTTTATTTTGTTTATTTGATGAAAATGAACAACAATACACACCATGGAAACATTTTTGTTTGATTTGTGTCGAGTGAGATTTTCACCTAGAACCAAAAGGGGGGGGTATTGGCACTTTTCATGGAAAAATGTGAAAAATTAAAATTTCTAAAAATGAAAAAAATGCCTTCTATACACCTCAAACATTCACTCTTCAACAGAAGATTGCTGTTTTTCGCAATATTTTTTGAAATTTGGGCTCTTTTAGCAACGTTAACACTTGCGCTGAAGCATCTTTTATGATCATTTCTTGTCTTTCAGGATTTATTCTGGGTTTTATTTTGTTTATTTGATGAAAATGAACAACAATACACACCATGGAAACATTTTTGTTTGATTTGTGTCGAGTGAGATTTTCACCTAGAACCCAAAGGGGGGGGTATTGGCACTTTTCATGGAAAAATGTAAAAAATTAAAATTTCTTAAAATGAAAAAAATGCCTTCTATACACCTTAAACATTCACTCTAAAACAGAAGATTGTTGTTAATCGCAATATTTTTTTAAATTTGGTCTCTGTTAACAACGTTAACACTTGCGCTAAAGCATCTTTTATGCTCCTTTCTTGTCTTTCAGGATTTATTCTGGGTTTTATTTTGTTTATTTGATGAAAATAAACAACAATACACACCATGGAAACATTTTTGTTTGATTTGTGTCGAGTGAGATTTTCACCTAGAACCCAAAGGGGGGGGGGTAATGGCCCTTTTCATGGAAAAATGTAAAAAATTAAAATTTCTAAAAATAAAATAAATGCCTTCTATACACCTCAAACATTCACTCTAAAAATGAAGATTGTTGTTTTTCGCAATATTTTTTGAAATTTGGGCTCTTTTAGCAACGTTAACACTTGCGCTGAAGCATCTTTTATGCTCATTTCTTGTCTTTCAGGATTTATTCTGGGTTTTATTTTGTTTATTTGATGAAAATGAACAACAATACACACCATGGAAACATTTTTGTTTGATTTGTGTCGAGTGAGATTTTCACCTAGAACCAAAAGGGGGGGGTATTGGCACTTTTCATGGAAAAATGTGAAAAATTAAAATTTCTAAAAATGAAAAAAATGCCTTCTATACACCTCAAACATTCACTCTTCAACAGAAGATTGCTGTTTTTCGCAATATTTTTTGAAATTTGGGCTCTTTTAGCAACGTTAACACTTGCGCTGAAGCATCTTTTATGCTCATTTCTTGTCTTTCAGGATTTATTCTGGGTTTTATTTTGTTTATTTGATGAAAATGAACAACAATACACACCATGGAAACATTTTTGTTTGATTTGTGTCGAGTGAGATTTTCACCTAGAACCCAAAGGGGGGGGTATTGGCACTTTTCATGGAAAAATGTAAAAAATTAAAATTTCTTAAAATGAAAAAAATGCCTTCTATACACCTCAAACATTCACTCTAAAACAGAAGATTGTTGTTGTTCGCAATATTTTTTGAAATTTGGGCTCTTTTAGCAACGATAACACTTGCGCTGAAGCATCTTTTATGCTCATTCCTTGTCTTTCAGGATTTATTCTATGTTTTATTTTGTTTATTTGATGAAAATGAACAACAATACACACCATGGAAACATTTTTGTTTGATTTGAGTCGAGTGAGATTTTCACCTAGAACCCAAAGGGGGGGTATTGGCACTTTTCATGGAAAAATGTGAAAAATTAAAATTTCTAAAAATGAAAAAAATGCCTTCTATACACCTCAAACATTCACTCTAAAAATGAAGATTGTTGTTTTTCGCAATATTTTTTGAAATTTGGGCTCTTTTAGCAACGTTAACACTTGCGCTGAAGCATCTTTTATGCTCATTTCTTGTCTTTCAGGATTTATTCTGGGTTTTATTTTGTTTATTTGATGAAAATGAACAACAATACACACCATGGAAACATTTTTGTTTCCTTTGTGTCGAGTGAGATTTTCACCTAGAACCCAAAGGGGTGGGTATTGGCACTTTTCATGAAAAAATGTAAAAAATTAAAATTTATAGAAATAAAATAAATGCCTTCTGTACACCTCAAACATTCACTCTAAAACAGAAGATTGTTGTTTTTCGCAATATTTTTTGAAATTTGGGCTCTTTTAGTAACGTTAACACTTGCGCTGAAGCATCTTTTATGCTCATTTCTTGTCTTTCAGGATTTATTCTGGGTTTTATTCTGTTTATTTGATGAAAATGAACAACAATACACACCATGGAAACATTTTTGTTTCATTTGTGTCGAGTGAGATTTTCACCTAGAACCCAAAGGGGGGGGTATTAGCACTTTTCATGGAAAAATGTAAAAAATTAAAATTTAAAAAATGAAAAAAATGCCTTCTATACACCTCAAACATTCACTCTAAAACAGAAGATTGTTGTTAATCGCAATATTTTTTGAAATTTGGGCTCTTTTTTCAACGATAACACTTGCGCTGAAGCATCTTTTATGCTCATTTCTTGTCTTTCAGGATTTATTCTGGGTTTTATTTTGTTTATTTGATGAAAATGAACAACAATACACACCATGGAAACATTTTTGTTTGATTTGTGTCGAGTGAGATTTTCACCTAGAACCCAAAGGGGGGGGTATTGGCACTTTTCATGGAAAAATGTAAAAAATTAAAATTTCTTAAAATGAAAAAAATGCCTTCTATACACCTCAAACATTCACTCTAAAACAGAAGATTGTTGTTTTTCGCAATATTTTTTGAAATTTTGGCTCTTTTAGCAACGATAACACTTGCGCTGAAGCATCTTTTATGCTCATTTCTTGTCTTTCAGGATTTATTCTAGGTTTTATTTTTTTTATTTGATGAAAATGAACAACAATACACACCATGGAAACATTTTTGTTTGATTTGTGTCGCGTGAGATTTTCACCTAGAACCCAAAGGGGGGGGTATTGGCACTTTTCATGGAAAAATGTGAAAAATTAAAATTTCTAAAAATGAAATAAATGCCTTCTATACACCTCAAACATTCACTCTAAAACAGAAGATTGTTGTTTTTCGCAATATTTTTTGAAATTTGGCTTCTTTTAGCAATGTTAACACTTGCGCTGAAGCATCTTTTATGCTCATTTCTTGTCTTTCAGGATTTATTCTAGGTTTTATTTTGTTTATTTGATGAAAATGAACAACAATACACACCATGGAAACATTTTTTTTTGATTTGTGTCGCGTGAGATTTTCACCTAGAACCCAAAGGGGGGGGGTATTGGCACTTTTCATGGAAAAATGTGAAAAATTAAAATTTCTAAAAATGAAATAAATGCCTTCTATACACCTCAAACATTCACTCTAAAACAGAAGATTGTTGTTTTTCGCAATATTTTTTGAAATTTGGGCTCTTTTAGCAATGTTAACACTTGCGCTGAAGCATCTTTTATGCTAATTTCTTGTCTTTCAGGATTTATTCTAGGTTTTATTTTGTTTATTTGATGAAAATGAACAACAATACACACCATGGAAACATTTTTGTTTGATTTGTGTCGAGTGAGATTTTCACCTAGAACCCAAAGGGGGGGGTATTGGCACTTTTCATGGAAAAATGTGAAAAATTAAAATTTCTAAAAATGAAAAAAATGCCTTCTATACACCTCAAACATTCACTCTTCAACAGAAGATTGCTGTTTTTCGCAATATTTTTTGAAATTTTGGCTCTTTTAGCAACGATAACACTTGCGCTGAAGCATCTTTTATGCTCATTTCTTGTCTTTCAGGATTTATTCTAGGTTTTATTTTTTTTATTTGATGAAAATGAACAACAATACACACCATGGAAACATTTTTGTTTGATTTGTGTCGCGTGAGATTTTCACCTAGAACCCAAAGGGGGGGGGTATTGGCACTTTTCATGGAAAAATGTGAAAAATTAAAATTTCTAAAAATGAAATAAATGCCTTCTATACACCTCAAACATTCACTCTAAAACAGAAGATTGTTGTTTTTCGCAATATTTTTTGAAATTTGGGCTCTTTTAGCAATGTTAACACTTGCGCTGAAGCATCTTTTATGCTCATTTCTTGTCTTTCAGGATTTATTCTGGGTTTTATTTTGTTTATTTGATGAAAATGAACAACAATACACACCATGGAAACATTTTTGTTTGATTTGTGTCGAGTGAGATTTTCACCTAGAACCCAAAGGGGGGGGTATCGGCACTTTTCATGGAAAAATGTAAAAAATTAAAATTTCTTAAAATGAAAAAAATGCCTTCTATACACCTCAAACATTCACTCTAAAACAGAGGATTGTTGTTTTTCGCAATACTTTTTGAAATTTTTGCTCTTTTAGCAACGATAACACTTGCGCTGAAGCATCTTTTATGCTAATTTCGTGTCTTTCAGGATTTATTCTGGGTTTTATTTTGTTTATTTGATGAAAATGAACAACAATACAAACCATGGAAACATTTTTGTTTGATTTGTGTTGATGGAGATTTTCACCTAGAACCCAAAGGGGGGGGGGGGGTAATGGCACTTTTCATGGAAAAATGTGAAAAATTAAAATTTCTAAAAATGAAAAAAATGCCTTCTATACACCTCAAACATTCACTCTAAAAATGAAGATTGTTGTTTTTCGCAATATTTTTTGAAATTTGGGCTCTTTTAGCAACGTTAACACTTGCGCTGAAGCATCTTTTATGCTCATTTCTTGTCTTTCAGGATTTATTCTAGGTTTTATTTTGTTTATTTGATGAAAATGAACAACAATACACACCATGGAAACATTTTTGTTTGATTTGTGTCGAGTGAGATTTTCACCTAGAACCCAAAGGGGGGGGTATATGCACTTTTCATGGAAAAATGTAAAAAATTAAAATTTCTTAAAATGAAAAAAATGCCTTCTATACACCTCAAACATTCACTCTAAAACAGAAGATTGTTGTTAATCGCAATATTTTTTGAAATTTGGTCTCTGTTAACAACGTTAACACTTGCGCTAAAGCATCTTTTATGCTCATTTCTTGTCTTTCAGGATTTATTCTGGATTTTATTTTGTTTATTTGATGAAAATGAACCACAATACACACCATGGAAACATTTTTGTTTGATTTGTGTCGAGTGAGATTTTCACCTAGAACCCAAAGGGGGGGGTATTGGCACTTTTCATGGAAAAATGTAAAAAATTAAAATTTCTTAAAATGAAAAAAATGCCTTCTATACACCTCAAACATTCACTCTAAAACAGAAGATTGTTGTTTTTCGCAATATTTTTTGAAATTTTGGCTCTTTTAGCAACGATAACACTTGCGCTGAAGCATCTTTTATGCTCATTTCTTGTCTTTCAGGATTTATTCTGGGTTTTATTTTGTTTATTTGATGAAAATGAACAACAATACACACCATGGAAACATTTTTGTTTGATTTGTGTCGAGTGAGATTTTCACCTAGAACCCAAAGGGGGGGGTAATGGCACTTTTCATGGAAAAATGTAAAAAATTAAAATTTCTAAAAATAAAATAAATGCCTTCTATACACCTCAAACATTCACTCTAAAAATGAAGATTGTTGTTTTTCGCAATATTTTTTGAAATTTGGGCTCTTTTAGCAACGTTAACACTTGCGCTGAAGCATCTTTTATGCTCATTTCTTGTCTTTCAGGATTTATTCTAGGTTTTATTTTGTTTATTTGATGAAAATGAACAACAATACACACCATGGAAACATTTTTGTTTGATTTGTGTCGCGTGAGATTTTCACCTAGAACCCAAAGGGTTCTTTTCATGGAAAAATGTGAAAAATTAAAATTTCTAAAAATGAAATAAATGCCTTCTATACACCTCAAACATTCACTCTAAAACAGAAGATTGTTGTTTTTCGCAATATTTTTTGATATTTGGGCTCATTTAGCAACGTTAACACTTGCGCTGAAGCATCTTTTATGCTCATTTCTTGTCTTTCAGGATTTATTCTAGGTTTCATTTTGTTTATTTGATGAAAATGAACAACAATACACACCATGGAAACATTTTTGTTTGATTTGTGTCGAGTGAGATTTTCACCTAGAACCCAAAGGGGGGGGGTATTGGCACTTTTCATGGAAAAATGTAAAAAATTAAAATTTCTTAAAATGAAAAAAATGCCTTCTATACACCTCAAACATTCACTCTAAAACAGAAGATTGTTGTTTTTCGCAATATTTTTTGAAATTTTGGCTCTTTTAGCAACGATAACACTTGCGCTGAAGCATCTTTTATGCTCATTTCTTGTCTTTCAGGATTTATTCTAGGTTTTATTTTTTTTATTTGATGAAAATGAACAACAATACACACCATGGAAACATTTTTGTTTGATTTGTGTCGCGTGAGATTTTCACCTAGAACCAAAAGGGGGGGGGTATTGGCACTTTTCATGGAAAAATGTGAAAAATTAAAATTTCTAAAAATGAAATAAATGCCTTCTATACACCTCAAACATTCACTCTAAAACAGAAGATTGTTGTTTTTCGCAATATTTTTTGAAATTTGGCTTCTTTTAGCAATGTTAAAACTTGCGCTGAAGCATCTTTTATGCTCATTTCTTGTCTTTCAGGATTTATTCTAGGTTTTATTTTGTTTATTTGATGAAAATGAACAACAATACACACCATGGAAACATTTTTTTTTGATTTGTGTCGCGTGAGATTTTCACCTAGAACCCAAAGGGGGGGGTATTGGCACTTTTCATGGAAAAATGTGAAAAATTAAAATTTCTAAAAATGAAATAAATGCCTTCTATACACCTCAAACATTCACTCTAAAACAGAAGATTGTTGTTTTTCGCAATATTTTTTGAAATTTGGGCTCTTTTAGCAATGTTAACACTTGCGCTGAAGCATCTTTTATGCTAATTTCTTGTCTTTCAGGATTTATTCTAGGTTTTATTTTGTTTATTTGATGAAAATGAACAACAATACACACCATGGAAACATTTTTGTTTGATTTGTGTCGAGTGAGATTTTCACCTAGAACCCAAAGGGGGGGGTATTGGCACTTTTCATGGAAAAATGTGAAAAATTAAAATTTCTAAAAATGAAAAAAATGCCTTCTATACACCTCAAACATTCACTCTTCAACAGAAGATTGCTGTTTTTCGCAATATTTTTTGAAATTTTGGCTCTTTTAGCAACGATAACACTTGCGCTGAAGCATCTTTTATGCTCATTTCTTGTCTTTCAGGATTTATTCTAGGTTTTATTTTTTTTATTTGATGAAAATGAACAACAATACACACCATGGAAACATTTTTGTTTGATTTGTGTCGCGTGAGATTTTCACCTAGAACCCAAAGGGGGGGGTATTGGCACTTTTCATGGAAAAATGTGAAAAATTAAAATTTCTAAAAATGAAATAAATGCCTTCTATACACCTCAAACATTCACTCTAAAACAGAAGATTGTTGTTTTTCGCAATATTTTTTGAAATTTGGGCCATTTTAGCAATGTTAACACTTGCGCTGAAGCATCTTTTATGCTCATTTCTTGTCTTTCAGGATTTATTCTGGGTTTTATTTTGTTTATTTGATGAAAATGAACAACAATACACACCATGGAAACATTTTTGTTTGATTTGTGTCGAGTGAGATTTTCACCTAGAACCCAAAGGGGGGGGTATCGGCACTTTTCATGGAAAAATGTAAAAAATTAAAATTTCTTAAAATGAAAAAAATGCCTTCTATACACCTCAAACATTCACTCTAAAACAGAGGATTGTTGTTTTTCGCAATACTTTTTGAAATTTTTGCTCTTTTAGCAACGATAACACTTGCGCTGAAGCATCTTTTATGCTAATTTCGTGTCTTTCAGGATTTATTCTGGGTTTTATTTTGTTTATTTGATGAAAATGAACAACAATACAAACCATGGAAACATTTTTGTTTGATTTGTGTTGATGGAGATTTTCACCTAGAACCCAAAGGGGGGGGGGGGGTAATGGCACTTTTCATGGAAAAATGTGAAAAATTAAAATTTCTAAAAATGAAAAAAATGCCTTCTATACACCTCAAACATTCACTCTAAAAATGAAGATTGTTGTTTTTCGCAATATTTTTTGAAATTTGGGCTCTTTTAGCAACGTTAACACTTGCGCTGAAGCATCTTTTATGCTCATTTCTTGTCTTTCAGGATTTATTCTAGGTTTTATTTTGTTTATTTGATGAAAATGAACAACAATACACACCATGGAAACATTTTTGTTTGATTTGTGTCGAGTGAGATTTTCACCTAGAACCCAAAGGGGGGGGTATATGCACTTTTCATGGAAAAATGTAAAAAATTAAAATTTCTTAAAATGAAAAAAATGCCTTCTATACACCTCAAACATTCACTCTAAAACAGAAGATTGTTGTTAATCGCAATATTTTTTGAAATTTGGTCTCTGTTAACAACGTTAACACTTGCGCTAAAGCATCTTTTATGCTCATTTCTTGTCTTTCAGGATTTATTCTGGATTTTATTTTGTTTATTTGATGAAAATGAACCACAATACACACCATGGAAACATTTTTGTTTGATTTGTGTCGAGTGAGATTTTCACCTAGAACCCAAAGGGGGGGGTATTGGCACTTTTCATGGAAAAATGTAAAAAATTAAAATTTCTTAAAATGAAAAAAATGCCTTCTATACACCTCAAACATTCACTCTAAAACAGAAGATTGTTGTTTTTCGCAATATTTTTTGAAATTTTGGCTCTTTTAGCAACGATAACACTTGCGCTGAAGCATCTTTTATGCTCATTTCTTGTCTTTCAGGATTTATTCTGGGTTTTATTTTGTTTATTTGATGAAAATGAACAACAATACACACCATGGAAACATTTTTGTTTGATTTGTGTCGAGTGAGATTTTCACCTAGAACCCAAAGGGGGGGGTAATGGCACTTTTCATGGAAAAATGTAAAAAATTAAAATTTCTAAAAATAAAATAAATGCCTTCTATACACCTCAAACATTCACTCTAAAAATGAAGATTGTTGTTTTTCGCAATATTTTTTGAAATTTGGGCTCTTTTAGCAACGTTAACACTTGCGCTGAAGCATCTTTTATGCTCATTTCTTGTCTTTCAGGATTTATTCTAGGTTTTATTTTGTTTATTTGATGAAAATGAACAACAATACACACCATGGAAACATTTTTGTTTGATTTGTGTCGCGTGAGATTTTCACCTAGAACCCAAAGGGTTCTTTTCATGGAAAAATGTGAAAAATTAAAATTTCTAAAAATGAAATAAATGCCTTCTATACACCTCAAACATTCACTCTAAAACAGAAGATTGTTGTTTTTCGCAATATTTTTTGATATTTGGGCTCTTTTAGCAACGTTAACACTTGCGCTGAAGCATCTTTTATGCTCATTTCTTGTCTTTCAGGATTTATTCTAGGTTTTATTTTGTTTATTTGATGAAAATGAACAACAATACACACCATGGAAACATTTTTGTTTGATTTGTGTCGAGTGAGATTTTCACCTAGAACCCAAAGGGGGGGGTATTGGCACTTTTCATGGAAAAATGTGAAAAATTAAAATTTCTAAAAATGAAAAAAATGCCTTCTATACACCTCAAACATTCACTCTAAAAATGAAGATTGTTGTTTTTTGCAATATTTTTTGAAATTTGGGCTCTTTTAGCAACGTAAACACTTGCGCTGAAGCATCTTTTATGCTCATTTCTTGTCTTTCAGGATTTATTCTGGGTTTTATTTTGTTTATTTGATGAAAATGAACAACAATACACACCATGGAAACATTTTTGTTTGATTTGTGTCGAGTGAGATTTTCACCTAGAACCCAAAGGGGGGGGTATTGGCACTTTTCATGGAAAAATGTAAAAAATTAAAATTTCTTAAAATGAAAAAAATGCCTTCTATACACCTCAAACATTCACTCTAAAACAGAAGATTGTTGTTTTTCGCAATATTTTTTGAAATTTTGGCTCTTTTAGCAACGATAACACTTGTGCTGAAATATCTTTTATGCTCATTTCTTGTCTTTCAGGATTTATTCTGGGTTTTATTTTGTTTATTTGATGAAAATGAACAACAATACACACCATGGAAACATTTTTATTTGATTTGTGTCGAGTGAGATTTTCACCTAGAACCCAAAGGGGGGGGGGTAATGGCACTTTTCATGGAAAAATGTAAAAAATTAAAATTTCTAAAAATAAAATAAATGCCTTCTATACACCTCAAACATTCACTCTAAAAATGAAGATTGTTGTTTTTCGCAATATTTTTTGAAATTTGGGCTCTTTTAGCAACGTTAACACTTGCGCTGAAGCATCTTTTATGCTCATTTCCTGTCTTTCAGGATTTATTCTGGGTTTTATTTTGTTTATTTGATGAAAATGAACAACAATACACACCATGGAAACATTTTTGTTTGATTTGTGTCGAGTGAGATTTTCACCTAGAACCAATAGGGGGGGGTATTGGCACTTTTCATGGAAAAATGTGAAAAATTAAAATTTCTAAAAATGAAAAAAATGCCTTCTATACACCTCAAACATTCACTCTTAAACAGAAGATTGCTGTTTTTCGCAATATTTTTTGAAATTTGGGCTCTTTTAGCAACGTTAACACTTGCGCTGAAGCATCTTTTATGCTCATTTCTTGTCTTTCAGGATTTATTCTGGGTTTTATTTTGTTTATTTGATGAAAATGAACAACAATACACACCATGGAAACATTTTTGTTTGATTTGTGTCGAGTGAGATTTTCACCTAGAACCCAAAGGGGGGGGTATTAGCACTTTTCATGGAAAAATGTAAAAAATTAAAATTTAAAAAATGAAAAAAATGCCTTCTATACACCTCAAACATTCACTCTAAAACAGAAGATTGCTGTTTTTCGCAATATTTTTTGAAATTTGGGCTCTTTTTTCAACGATAACACTTGCGCTGAAGCATCTTTTATGCTCATTTCTTGTCTTTCAGGATTTATTATAGGTTTTATTTTGTTTATTTGATGAAAATGAACAACAATACACGTCATGGAAACATTTTTGTTTGATTTGAGTCGAGTGAGATTTTCACCTAGAACCCAAAGGGGGGGGGTATTGGCACTTTTCATGGAAAAATGTGAAAAATTAAAATTTCTAAATATGAAAAATATGCCTTCTATACACCTCAAACATTCACTCTTAAACAGAAGATTGCTGTTTTTCGCAATATTTTTTGAAATTTGGGCTCTTTTAGTAACGTTAACACTTGCGCTGAAGCATCTTTTATGCTCATTTCTTGTCTTTCAGGATTTATTCTGGGTTTTATTTTGTTTATTTGATGAAAATGAACAACAATACACACCATGGAAACATTTTTGTTTCATTTGTGTCGAGTGAGATTTTCACCTAGAACCCAAAGGGGGGGGTATTAGCACTTTTCATGGAAAAATGTAAAAAATTAAAATTTAAAAAATGAAAAAAATGCCTTCTATACACCTCAAACATTCACTCTAAAACAGAAGATTGCTGTTTTTCGCAATATTTTTTGAAATTTGGGCTCTTTTTTCAACGATAACACTTGCGCTGAAGAATCATTTATGCTCATTTCTTGTCTTTCAGGATTTATTCTAGGTTTTATTTTGTTTATTTGATGAAAATGAACAACAATACACACCATGGAAACATTTTTTTTTGATTTGTGTCGCGTGAGATTTTCACCTAGAACCCAAAGGGGGGGGTATTGGCACTTTTCATGGAAAAATGTGAAAAATTAAAATTTCTAAAAATGAAATAAATGCCTTCTATACACCTCAAACATTCACTCTAAAACAGAAGATTGTTGTTTTTCGCAATATTTTTTGAAATTTGGGCTCTTTTAGCAATGTTAACACTTGCGCTGAAGCATCTTTTATGCTAATTTCTTGTCTTTCAGGATTTATTCTAGGTTTTATTTTGTTTATTTGATGAAAATGAACAACAATACACACCATGGAAACATTTTTGTTTGATTTGTGTCGAGTGAGATTTTCACCTAGAACCCAAAGGGGGGGGTATTGGCACTTTTCATGGAAAAATGTGAAAAATTAAAATTTCTAAAAATGAAAAAAATGCCTTCTATACACCTCAAACATTCACTCTTCAACAGAAGATTGCTGTTTTTCGCAATATTTTTTGAAATTTTGGCTCTTTTAGCAACGATAACACTTGCGCTGAAGCATCTTTTATGCTCATTTCTTGTCTTTCAGGATTTATTCTAGGTTTTATTTTTTTTATTTGATGAAAATGAACAACAATACACACCATGGAAACATTTTTGTTTGATTTGTGTCGCGTGAGATTTTCACCTAGAACCCAAAGGGGGGGGTATTGGCACTTTTCATGGAAAAATGTGAAAAATTAAAATTTCTAAAAATGAAATAAATGCCTTCTATACACCTCAAACATTCACTCTAAAACAGAAGATTGTTGTTTTTCGCAATATTTTTTGAAATTTGGGCCATTTTAGCAATGTTAACACTTGCGCTGAAGCATCTTTTATGCTCATTTCTTGTCTTTCAGGATTTATTCTGGGTTTTATTTTGTTTATTTGATGAAAATGAACAACAATACACACCATGGAAACATTTTTGTTTGATTTGTGTCGAGTGAGATTTTCACCTAGAACCCAAAGGGGGGGGTATCGGCACTTTTCATGGAAAAATGTAAAAAATTAAAATTTCTTAAAATGAAAAAAATGCCTTCTATACACCTCAAACATTCACTCTAAAACAGAGGATTGTTGTTTTTCGCAATACTTTTTGAAATTTTTGCTCTTTTAGCAACGATAACACTTGCGCTGAAGCATCTTTTATGCTAATTTCGTGTCTTTCAGGATTTATTCTGGGTTTTATTTTGTTTATTTGATGAAAATGAACAACAATACAAACCATGGAAACATTTTTGTTTGATTTGTGTTGATGGAGATTTTCACCTAGAACCCAAAGGGGGGGGGGGGTAATGGCACTTTTCATGGAAAAATGTGAAAAATTAAAATTTCTAAAAATGAAAAAAATGCCTTCTATACACCTCAAACATTCACTCTAAAAATGAAGATTGTTGTTTTTCGCAATATTTTTTGAAATTTGGGCTCTTTTAGCAACGTTAACACTTGCGCTGAAGCATCTTTTATGCTCATTTCTTGTCTTTCAGGATTTATTCTAGGTTTTATTTTGTTTATTTGATGAAAATGAACAACAATACACACCATGGAAACATTTTTGTTTGATTTGTGTCGAGTGAGATTTTCACCTAGAACCCAAAGGGGGGGGTATATGCACTTTTCATGGAAAAATGTAAAAAATTAAAATTTCTTAAAATGAAAAAAATGCCTTCTATACACCTCAAACATTCACTCTAAAACAGAAGATTGTTGTTAATCGCAATATTTTTTGAAATTTGGTCTCTGTTAACAACGTTAACACTTGCGCTAAAGCATCTTTTATGCTCATTTCTTGTCTTTCAGGATTTATTCTGGATTTTATTTTGTTTATTTGATGAAAATGAACCACAATACACACCATGGAAACATTTTTGTTTGATTTGTGTCGAGTGAGATTTTCACCTAGAACCCAAAGGGGGGGGTATTGGCACTTTTCATGGAAAAATGTAAAAAATTAAAATTTCTTAAAATGAAAAAAATGCCTTCTATACACCTCAAACATTCACTCTAAAACAGAAGATTGTTGTTTTTCGCAATATTTTTTGAAATTTTGGCTCTTTTAGCAACGATAACACTTGCGCTGAAGCATCTTTTATGCTCATTTCTTGTCTTTCAGGATTTATTCTGGGTTTTATTTTGTTTATTTGATGAAAATGAACAACAATACACACCATGGAAACATTTTTGTTTGATTTGTGTCGAGTGAGATTTTCACCTAGAACCCAAAGGGGGGGGTAATGGCACTTTTCATGGAAAAATGTAAAAAATTAAAATTTCTAAAAATAAAATAAATGCCTTCTATACACCTCAAACATTCACTCTAAAAATGAAGATTGTTGTTTTTCGCAATATTTTTTGAAATTTGGGCTCTTTTAGCAACGTTAACACTTGCGCTGAAGCATCTTTTATGCTCATTTCTTGTCTTTCAGGATTTATTCTAGGTTTTATTTTGTTTATTTGATGAAAATGAACAACAATACACACCATGGAAACATTTTTGTTTGATTTGTGTCGCGTGAGATTTTCACCTAGAACCCAAAGGGTTCTTTTCATGGAAAAATGTGAAAAATTAAAATTTCTAAAAATGAAATAAATGCCTTCTATACACCTCAAACATTCACTCTAAAACAGAAGATTGTTGTTTTTCGCAATATTTTTTGATATTTGGGCTCTTTTAGCAACGTTAACACTTGCGCTGAAGCATCTTTTATGCTCATTTCTTGTCTTTCAGGATTTATTCTAGGTTTTATTTTGTTTATTTGATGAAAATGAACAACAATACACACCATGGAAACATTTTTGTTTGATTTGTGTCGAGTGAGATTTTCACCTAGAACCCAAAGGGGGGGGTAATGGCACTTTTCATGGAAAAATGTAAAAAATTAAAATTTCTAAAAATAAAATAAATGCCTTCTATACACCTCAAACATTCACTCTAAAAATGAAGATTGTTGTTTTTCGCAATATTTTTTGAAATTTGGGCTCTTTTAGCAACGTTAACACTTGCGCTGAAGCATCTTTTATGCTCATTTCTTGTCTTTCAGGATTTATTCTGGGTTTTATTTTGTTTATTTGATGAAAATGAACAACAATACACACCATGGAAACATTTTTGTTTGATTTGTGTCGAGTGAGATTTTCACCTAGAACCCAAAGGGGGGGGTATTGGCACTTTTCATGGAAAAATGTAAAAAATTAAAATTTCTTAAAATGAAAAAAATGCCTTCTATACACCTCAAACATTCACTCTAAAACAGAAGATTGTTGTTTTTCGCAATATTTTTTGAAATTTTGGCTCTTTTAGCAACGATAACACTTGTGCTGAAATATCTTTTATGCTCATTTCTTGTCTTTCAGGATTTATTCTGGGTTTTATTTTGTTTATTTGATGAAAATGAACAACAATACACACAATGCAACAATTTCAGAGCGTAAAAATCATTCGCCTTGACTGGGACTCGAACCCAGATCCCTCAATATCCGGTCGAGTGCTTTAGCCACTTAAGCTACCGAGGCGTCCTCTTAAACTCTGAAATTTTGGGGGCTTTTAAAGGAACTAGATGTTATGACGAAATACCGTACATACAATGTCACATGTATTCGTAGTCGTGCGCGAGGCGCCACTGTCCACGAGGTTAAAGCCAACTTTAAACACGTATGGTGTTTTCCCTTTGACAAATTCCAAAGAGTCCCAGTCAAGGCGAATGATTTTTACGCTCTGAAATTGTTGCATTGAAATGCACATTAGCGGATGACTCCGTTAAAAGTTACTGTTGCGGCATCTCCCGCAGTTTCTTTGGAATTTGTCAAAGGGAAAACACCATACGTGTTTAAAGTTGGCTTTAACCTCGTGGACAGTGGCGCCTCGCGCACGACTACGAATACATGTGACATTGTATGTACGGTATTTCGTCATAACATCTAGTTCCTTTAAAAGCCCCAAAATTTCAGAGTTTAAGAGGACGCCTCGGTAGCTTAAGTGGCTAAAGCACTCGACCGGATATTGAGGGATCTGGGTTCGAGTCCCAGTCAAGGCGAATGATTTTTACGCTCTGAAATTGTTGCATTGAAATGCACATTAGCGGATGACTCCGTTAAAAGTTACTGTTGCGGCATCTCCCGCAGTTTCTTTGGAATTTGTCAAAGGGAAAACACCATACGTGTTTAAAGTTGGCTTTAACCTCGTGGACAGTGGCGCCTCGCGCACGACTACGAATACATGTGACATTGTATGTACGGTATTTCGTCATAACATCTAGTTCCTTTAAAAGCCCCAAAATTTCAGAGTTTAAGAGGACGCCTCGGTAGCTTAAGTGGCTAAAGCACTCGACCGGATATTGAGGGATCTGGGTTCGAGTCCCAGTCAAGGCGAATGATTTTTACGCTCTGAAATTGTTGCATTGAAATGCACATTAGCGGATGACTCCGTTAAAAGTTACTGTTGCGGCATCTCCCGCAGTTTCTTTGGAATTTGTCAAAGGGAAAACACCATACGTGTTTAAAGTTGGCTTTAACCTCGTGGACAGTGGCGCCTCGCGCACGACTACGAATACATGTGACATTGTATGTACGGTATTTCGTCATAACATCTAGTTCCTTTAAAAGCCCCAAAATTTCAGAGTTTAAGAGGACGCCTCGGTAGCTTAAGTGGCTAAAGCACTCGACCGGATATTGAGGGATCTGGGTTCGAGTCCCAGTCAAGGCGAATGATTTTTACGCTCTGAAATTGTTGCATTGAAATGCACATTAGCGGATGACTCCGTTAAAAGTTACTGTTGCGGCATCTCCCGCAGTTTCTTTGGAATTTGTCAAAGGGAAAACACCATACGTGTTTAAAGTTGGCTTTAACCTCGTGGACAGTGGCGCCTCGCGCACGACTACGAATACATGTGACATTGTATGTACGGTATTTCGTCATAACATCTAGTTCCTTTAAAAGCCCCAAAATTTCAGAGTTTAAGAGGACGCCTCGGTAGCTTAAGTGGCTAAAGCACTCGACCGGATATTGAGGGATCTGGGTTCGAGTCCCAGTCAAGGCGAATGATTTTTACGCTCTGAAATTGTTGCATTGAAATGCACATTAGCGGATGACTCCGTTAAAAGTTACTGTTGCGGCATCTCCCGCAGTTTCTTTGGAATTTGTCAAAGGGAAAACACCATACGTGTTTAAAGTTGGCTTTAACCTCGTGGACAGTGGCGCCTCGCGCACGACTACGAATACATGTGACATTGTATGTACGGTATTTCGTCATAACATCTAGTTCCTTTAAAAGCCCCAAAATTTCAGAGTTTAAGAGGACGCCTCGGTAGCTTAAGTGGCTAAAGCACTCGACCGGATATTGAGGGATCTGGGTTCGAGTCCCAGTCAAGGCGAATGATTTTTACGCTCTGAAATTGTTGCATTGAAATGCACATTAGCGGATGACTCCGTTAAAAGTTACTGTTGCGGCATCTCCCGCAGTTTCTTTGGAATTTGTCAAAGGGAAAACACCATACGTGTTTAAAGTTGGCTTTAACCTCGTGGACAGTGGCGCCTCGCGCACGACTACGAATACATGTGACATTGTATGTACGGTATTTCGTCATAACATCTAGTTCCTTTAAAAGCCCCAAAATTTCAGAGTTTAAGAGGACGCCTCGGTAGCTTAAGTGGCTAAAGCACTCGACCGGATATTGAGGGATCTGGGTTCGAGTCCCAGTCAAGGCGAATGATTTTTACGCTCTGAAATTGTTGCATTGAAATGCACATTAGCGGATGACTCCGTTAAAAGTTACTGTTGCGGCATCTCCCGCAGTTTCTTTGGAATTTGTCAAAGGGAAAACACCATACGTGTTTAAAGTTGGCTTTAACCTCGTGGACAGTGGCGCCTCGCGCACGACTACGAATACATGTGACATTGTATGTACGGTATTTCGTCATAACATCTAGTTCCTTTAAAAGCCCCAAAATTTCAGAGTTTAAGAGGACGCCTCGGTAGCTTAAGTGGCTAAAGCACTCGACCGGATATTGAGGGATCTGGGTTCGAGTCCCAGTCAAGGCGAATGATTTTTACGCTCTGAAATTGTTGCATTGAAATGCACATTAGCGGATGACTCCGTTAAAAGTTACTGTTGCGGCATCTCCCGCAGTTTCTTTGGAATTTGTCAAAGGGAAAACACCATACGTGTTTAAAGTTGGCTTTAACCTCGTGGACAGTGGCGCCTCGCGCACGACTACGAATACATGTGACATTGTATGTACGGTATTTCGTCATAACATCTAGTTCCTTTAAAAGCCCCAAAATTTCAGAGTTTAAGAGGACGCCTCGGTAGCTTAAGTGGCTAAAGCACTCGACCGGATATTGAGGGATCTGGGTTCGAGTCCCAGTCAAGGCGAATGATTTTTACGCTCTGAAATTGTTGCATTGAAATGCACATTAGCGGATGACTCCGTTAAAAGTTACTGTTGCGGCATCTCCCGCAGTTTCTTTGGAATTTGTCAAAGGGAAAACACCATACGTGTTTAAAGTTGGCTTTAACCTCGTGGACAGTGGCGCCTCGCGCACGACTACGAATACATGTGACATTGTATGTACGGTATTTCGTCATAACATCTAGTTCCTTTAAAAGCCCCAAAATTTCAGAGTTTAAGAGGACGCCTCGGTAGCTTAAGTGGCTAAAGCACTCGACCGGATATTGAGGGATCTGGGTTCGAGTCCCAGTCAAGGCGAATGATTTTTACGCTCTGAAATTGTTGCATTGAAATGCACATTAGCGGATGACTCCGTTAAAAGTTACTGTTGCGGCATCTCCCGCAGTTTCTTTGGAATTTGTCAAAGGGAAAACACCATACGTGTTTAAAGTTGGCTTTAACCTCGTGGACAGTGGCGCCTCGCGCACGACTACGAATACATGTGACATTGTATGTACGGTATTTCGTCATAACATCTAGTTCCTTTAAAAGCCCCAAAATTTCAGAGTTTAAGAGGACGCCTCGGTAGCTTAAGTGGCTAAAGCACTCGACCGGATATTGAGGGATCTGGGTTCGAGTCCCAGTCAAGGCGAATGATTTTTACGCTCTGAAATTGTTGCATTGAAATGCACATTAGCGGATGACTCCGTTAAAAGTTACTGTTGCGGCATCTCCCGCAGTTTCTTTGGAATTTGTCAAAGGGAAAACACCATACGTGTTTAAAGTTGGCTTTAACCTCGTGGACAGTGGCGCCTCGCGCACGACTACGAATACATGTGACATTGTATGTACGGTATTTCGTCATAACATCTAGTTCCTTTAAAAGCCCCAAAATTTCAGAGTTTAAGAGGACGCCTCGGTAGCTTAAGTGGCTAAAGCACTCGACCGGATATTGAGGGATCTGGGTTCGAGTCCCAGTCAAGGCGAATGATTTTTACGCTCTGAAATTGTTGCATTGAAATGCACATTAGCGGATGACTCCGTTAAAAGTTACTGTTGCGGCATCTCCCGCAGTTTCTTTGGAATTTGTCAAAGGGAAAACACCATACGTGTTTAAAGTTGGCTTTAACCTCGTGGACAGTGGCGCCTCGCGCACGACTACGAATACATGTGACATTGTATGTACGGTATTTCGTCATAACATCTAGTTCCTTTAAAAGCCCCAAAATTTCAGAGTTTAAGAGGACGCCTCGGTAGCTTAAGTGGCTAAAGCACTCGACCGGATATTGAGGGATCTGGGTTCGAGTCCCAGTCAAGGCGAATGATTTTTACGCTCTGAAATTGTTGCATTGAAATGCACATTAGCGGATGACTCCGTTAAAAGTTACTGTTGCGGCATCTCCCGCAGTTTCTTTGGAATTTAACAATACACACCATGGAAACATTTTTATTTGATTTGTGTCGAGTGAGATTTTCACCTAGAACCCAAAGGGGGGGGGTAATGGCACTTTTCATGGAAAAATGTAAAAAATTAAAATTTCTAAAAATAAAATAAATGCCTTCTATACACCTCAAACATTCACTCTAAAAATGAAGATTGTTGTTTTTCGCAATATTTTTTGAAATTTGGGCTCTTTTAGCAACGTTAACACTTGCGCTGAAGCATCTTTTATGCTCATTTCCTGTCTTTCAGGATTTATTCTGGGTTTTATTTTGTTTATTTGATGAAAATGAACAACAATACACACCATGGAAACATTTTTGTTTGATTTGTGTCGAGTGAGATTTTCACCTAGAACCAATAGGGGGGGGTATTGGCACTTTTCATGGAAAAATGTGAAAAATTAAAATTTCTAAAAATGAAAAAAATGCCTTCTATACACCTCAAACATTCACTCTTAAACAGAAGATTGCTGTTTTTCGCAATATTTTTTGAAATTTGGGCTCTTTTAGCAACGTTAACACTTGCGCTGAAGCATCTTTTATGCTCATTTCTTGTCTTTCAGGATTTATTCTGGGTTTTATTTTGTTTATTTGATGAAAATGAACAACAATACACACCATGGAAACATTTTTGTTTGATTTGTGTCGAGTGAGATTTTCACCTAGAACCCAAAGGGGGGGGTATTAGCACTTTTCATGGAAAAATGTAAAAAATTAAAATTTAAAAAATGAAAAAAATGCCTTCTATACACCTCAAACATTCACTCTAAAACAGAAGATTGCTGTTTTTTCGCAATATTTTTTGAAATTTGGGCTCTTTTTTCAACGATAACACTTGCGCTGAAGCATCTTTTATGCTCATTTCTTGTCTTTCAGGATTTATTATAGGTTTTATTTTGTTTATTTGATGAAAATGAACAACAATACACGTCATGGAAACATTTTTGTTTGATTTGAGTCGAGTGAGATTTTCACCTAGAACCCAAAGGGGGGGGGTATTGGCACTTTTCATGGAAAAATGTGAAAAATTAAAATTTCTAAATATGAAAAATATGCCTTCTATACACCTCAAACATTCACTCTTAAACAGAAGATTGCTGTTTTTCGCAATATTTTTTGAAATTTGGGCTCTTTTAGTAACGTTAACACTTGCGCTGAAGCATCTTTTATGCTCATTTCTTGTCTTTCAGGATTTATTCTGGGTTTTATTTTGTTTATTTGATGAAAATGAACAACAATACACACCATGGAAACATTTTTGTTTCATTTGTGTCGAGTGAGATTTTCACCTAGAACCCAAAGGGGGGGGTATTAGCACTTTTCATGGAAAAATGTAAAAAATTAAAATTTAAAAAATGAAAAAAATGCCTTCTATACACCTCAAACATTCACTCTAAAACAGAAGATTGCTGTTTTTCGCAATATTTTTTGAAATTTGGGCTCTTTTTTCAACGATAACACTTGCGCTGAAGAATCATTTATGCTCATTTCTTGTCTTTCAGGATTTATTCTAGGTTTTATTTTGTTTATTTGATGAAAATGAACAACAATACACACCATGGAAACATTTTTTTTTGATTTGTGTCGCGTGAGATTTTCACCTAGAACCCAAAGGGGGGGGTATTGGCACTTTTCATGGAAAAATGTGAAAAATTAAAATTTCTAAAAATGAAATAAATGCCTTCTATACACCTCAAACATTCACTCTAAAACAGAAGATTGTTGTTTTTCGCAATATTTTTTGAAATTTGGGCTCTTTTAGCAATGTTAACACTTGCGCTGAAGCATCTTTTATGCTAATTTCTTGTCTTTCAGGATTTATTCTAGGTTTTATTTTGTTTATTTGATGAAAATGAACAACAATACACACCATGGAAACATTTTTGTTTGATTTGTGTCGAGTGAGATTTTCACCTAGAACCCAAAGGGGGGGGGTATTGGCACTTTTCATGGAAAAATGTGAAAAATTAAAATTTCTAAAAATGAAAAAAAATGCCTTCTATACACCTCAAACATTCACTCTTCAACAGAAGATTGCTGTTTTTCGCAATATTTTTTGAAATTTTGGCTCTTTTAGCAACGATAACACTTGCGCTGAAGCATCTTTTATGCTCATTTCTTGTCTTTCAGGATTTATTCTAGGTTTTATTTTTTTTATTTGATGAAAATGAACAACAATACACACCATGGAAACATTTTTGTTTGATTTGTGTCGCGTGAGATTTTCACCTAGAACCCAAAGGGGGGGGTATTGGCACTTTTCATGGAAAAATGTGAAAAATTAAAATTTCTAAAAATGAAATAAATGCCTTCTATACACCTCAAACATTCACTCTAAAACAGAAGATTGTTGTTTTTCGCAATATTTTTTGAAATTTGGGCCATTTTAGCAATGTTAACACTTGCGCTGAAGCATCTTTTATGCTCATTTCTTGTCTTTCAGGATTTATTCTGGGTTTTATTTTGTTTATTTGATGAAAATGAACAACAATACACACCATGGAAACATTTTTGTTTGATTTGTGTCGAGTGAGATTTTCACCTAGAACCCAAAGGGGGGGGGTATCGGCACTTTTCATGGAAAAATGTAAAAAATTAAAATTTCTTAAAATGAAAAAAATGCCTTCTATACACCTCAACATTCACTCTAAAACAGAGGATTGTTGTTTTTTCGCAATACTTTTTGAAATTTTTGCTCTTTTAGCAACGATAACACTTGCGCTGAAGCATCTTTTATGCTAATTTCGTGTCTTTCAGGATTTATTCTGGGTTTTATTTTGTTTATTTGATGAAAATGAACAACAATACAAACCATGGAAACATTTTTGTTTGATTTGTGTTGATGGAGATTTTCACCTAGAACCCAAAGGGGGGGGGGGGTAATGGCACTTTTCATGGAAAAATGTGAAAAATTAAAATTTCTAAAAATGAAAAAAATGCCTTCTATACACCTCAAACATTCACTCTAAAAATGAAGATTGTTGTTTTTCGCAATATTTTTGAAATTTGGGCTCTTTTAGCAACGTTAACACTTGCGCTGAAGCATCTTTTATGCTCATTTCTTGTCTTTCAGGATTTATTCTAGGTTTTATTTTGTTTATTTGATGAAAATGAACAACAATACACACCATGGAAACATTTTTGTTTGATTTGTGTCGAGTGAGATTTTCACCTAGAACCCAAAGGGGGGGGTATATGCACTTTTCATGGAAAAATGTAAAAAATTAAAATTTCTTAAAATGAAAAAAAATGCCTTCTATACACCTCAAACATTCACTCTAAAACAGAAGATTGTTGTTAATCGCAATATTTTTTGAAATTTGGTCTCTGTTAACAACGTTAACACTTGCGCTAAAGCATCTTTTATGCTCATTTCTTGTCTTTCAGGATTTATTCTGGATTTTATTTTGTTTATTTGATGAAAATGAACCACAATACACACCATGGAAACATTTTTGTTTGATTTGTGTCGAGTGAGATTTTCACCTAGAACCCAAAGGGGGGGGGTATTGGCACTTTTCATGGAAAAATGTAAAAAATTAAAATTTCTTAAAATGAAAAAAAATGCCTTCTATACACCTCAAACATTCACTCTAAAACAGAAGATTGTTGTTTTTCGCAATATTTTTTGAAATTTTGGCTCTTTTAGCAACGATAACACTTGCGCTGAAGCATCTTTTATGCTCATTCTTGTCTTTCAGGATTTATTCTGGGTTTTATTTTGTTTATTTGATGAAAATGAACAACAATACACACCATGGAAACATTTTTGTTTGATTTGTGTCGAGTGAGATTTTCACCTAGAACCCAAAGGGGGGGGGTAATGGCACTTTTCATGGAAAAATGTAAAAATTAAAATTTCTAAAAATAAAATAAATGCCTTCTATACACCTCAAACATTCACTCTAAAAATGAAGATTGTTGTTTTTCGCAATATTTTTTGAAATTTGGGCTCTTTTAGCAACGTTAACACTTGCGCTGAAGCATCTTTTATGCTCATTTCTTGTCTTTCAGGATTTATTCTAGGTTTTATTTTGTTTATTTGATGAAAATGAACAACAATACACACCATGGAAACATTTTTGTTTGATTTGTGTCGCGTGAGATTTTCACCTAGAACCCAAAGGGTTCTTTTCATGGAAAAATGTGAAAAATTAAAATTTCTAAAAATGAAATAAATGCCTTCTATACACCTCAAACATTCACTCTAAAACAGAAGATTGTTGTTTTTTCGCAATATTTTTGATATTTGGGCTCTTTTAGCAACGTTAACACTTGCGCTGAAGCATCTTTTATGCTCATTTCTTGTCTTTCAGGATTTATTCTAGGTTTTATTTTGTTTATTTGATGAAAATGAACAACAATACACACCATGGAAACATTTTTGTTTGATTTGTGTCGAGTGAGATTTTCACCTAGAACCCAAAGGGGGGGGGTATTGGCACTTTTCATGGAAAAATGTGAAAAATTAAAATTTCTAAAAATGAAAAAAATGCCTTCTATACACCTCAAACATTCACTCTAAAAATGAAGATTGTTGTTTTTTGCAATATTTTTTGAAATTTGGGCTCTTTTAGCAACGTAAACACTTGCGCTGAAGCATCTTTTATGCTCATTTCTTGTCTTTCAGGATTTATTCTGGGTTTTATTTTGTTTATTTGATGAAAATGAACAACAATACACACCATGGAAACATTTTTGTTTGATTTGTGTCGAGTGAGATTTTCACCTAGAACCCAAAGGGGGGGGGTATTGGCACTTTTCATGGAAAAATGTAAAAAATTAAAATTTCTTAAAATGAAAAAAATGCCTTCTATACACCTCAAACATTCACTCTAAAACAGAAGATTGTTGTTTTTCGCAATATTTTTTGAAATTTTGGCTCTTTTAGCAACGATAACACTTGTGCTGAAATATCTTTTATGCTCATTTCTTGTCTTTCAGGATTTATTCTGGGTTTTATTTTGTTTATTTGATGAAAATGAACAACAATACACACCATGGAAACATTTTTATTTGATTTGTGTCGAGTGAGATTTTCACCTAGAACCCAAAGGGGGGGGGGTAATGGCACTTTTCATGGAAAAATGTAAAAAATTAAAATTTCTAAAAATAAAATAAATGCCTTCTATACACCTCAAACATTCACTCTAAAAATGAAGATTGTTGTTTTTTCGCAATATTTTTTGAAATTTGGGCTCTTTTAGCAACGTTAACACTTGCGCTGAAGCATCTTTTATGCTCATTTCCTGTCTTTCAGGATTTATTCTGGGTTTTATTTTGTTTATTTGATGAAAATGAACAACAATACACACCATGGAAACATTTTTGTTTGATTTGTGTCGAGTGAGATTTTCACCTAGAACCAATAGGGGGGGGTATTGGCACTTTTCATGGAAAAATGTGAAAAATTAAAATTTCTAAAAATGAAAAAAATGCCTTCTATACACCTCAAACATTCACTCTTAAACAGAAGATTGCTGTTTTTCGCAATATTTTTTGAAATTTGGGCTCTTTTAGCAACGTTAACACTTGCGCTGAAGCATCTTTTATGCTCATTTCTTGTCTTTCAGGATTTATTCTGGGTTTTATTTTGTTTATTTGATGAAAATGAACAACAATACACACCATGGAAACATTTTTGTTTGATTTGTGTCGAGTGAGATTTTCACCTAGAACCCAAAGGGGGGGGGTATTAGCACTTTTCATGGAAAAATGTAAAAAATTAAAATTTAAAAAATGAAAAAAATGCCTTCTATACACCTCAAACATTCACTCTAAAACA